>NC_067240.1:11995000-12015000 GCF_019924925.1 Ctenopharyngodon idella | reverse complement strand
AAACTATTTCGTTCTTTTGGCAACCCCATGGACCCTTATTGTTATAATCTGAGTTGCGCATCAAAATCTAAATAATTAAATTAGAAAAAACGAACAAATGTGTAAAAAATAAATACATTTAGAGTGTTTTTAAAATTCTTTTTTTTTTTTTTTTAGTTTAACTGTAGGTCTATCTACAATGATAAATGTAGGCTAACGTAATAGATGATGCTGGATTGAAAATGAAAGGATTCATTTTGGTTGATAACCTGTGGAGAAGCACTGGACCTGGTGTCCTTCAAAAATAGTTTCAAAATAAAGCTCAAAAACATTTTCTGATAGTACAACTGTGAATGGTGCATCATCTCACCTTATAAATTAAAAATATCTGTTGGTTTGTTGAGAACAAATCGGTTGAGTGATTTCCAATTTCCAAAGAACATGGCGATCTAATCGCGCGAATCAGCTGACATATTGAAGCTGTGACGCGATCAGCTGAAGACCACCAAAAAACCGCTTTCTACTTCCATTATCCCGCCAGTTATGCCAATAGCCTTTTTATTGACATTTCTCAATGAACGAAAAATCTAGTAAATTAGTGTAAGAGTCTTTATAATAAAACAATTAGGTAGGTAAAATATGTGTTCACACAGAGCAATAACACATAACATGCTTATTCAATTACTAAAATAAAACACATCGTTGTGTTGATATTGTCGAATAACGAATAATAATACAAATTATTTATATAGGCCTATATATAAAATACATTTGATCAAGCGTTGCCATGTCGATAGCTAAAGTGAGACAACTTCTTACCGAAGCGAAATACTCAATAATTGATCAATCATCGGCAAGCATATTTATTTATACTTGAAAACTTTGTTGTAGTTTATTCACAAAATATTTATATTCGATTTAATAATAACAGAAAGAAAAAAATATCTCATATGTTTAACATTTTATTAAATAAAAGTGCAATACACAACCTGCAAGGCGCATTATGCAGGATTCAAACACTGTTACAAACTTAAAATATCATAAATTAATCATGAAAAAAAATTAAAGAAACATTCTAACATTGGGAGACGAACACTATGCATTATATTACAAATATATGGTTAGGTGTTTGTTTATATTTACACTTGTTATGGCCAGATCAATCTTTTGACTGAGCCTCAATTTAGCCTGTCGCTTAGCCTGGTCTTTAACCATCAGTGGTATATATAAAATTATTCTATATTTCCATGGTTGATTATTTTTAAGGACCAAAGGGCTGAGGCAACTTGTATCCAATGAAAAAAACCAATAACTCAGGGTGATAAGCAGCTATACAAATTAATGATATGAAAATGCAAATCACAAAGCCTAAACCAAAAATTAAACTCAGGCGAAGTGAACGAATTCTGCCATGTTTACTATTCAAAATATTTTACACATAAATATTCACAGTAATATAATTCCTATGCGATACAACTCACGCTGTTAATTTACAAAAAAATGTACCGTTGTCTTTACGTTGAATTGTGTCTATTGCAGACACTGATGCACGTTCAGATCCACCAATAGTGCATATTCCTCTGATTTGCATCCTTCCTCTCAAACCAGAGCTCAAACTTGGTGAAAAACAGTAGCCTACATTATTTTTGACACTTCTTGAAGAATTTGACAACCCATCTCCCGCTTCCATTTTACGAGCTTTCGTTTTCCGATGTGTGGATGATAAGAGCTGAGTTTGGTTTGTGTTTTTTCAGTAACTGCGTTATTTTTTCATCGTCCGAGTTTGGGTCTAAAGGTTTGTTGTAGTCGTCGTCGTCGTCTTCGTTTTCCGAGGCCCCTTTCAGCCTTTCGGTCTCTGAATCTTGTTTTTTCTTCGCCGAGGCCATTTCAGCCGCGTGCCGTTTTCTCCATTTTGTTCTTCGGTTTTGAAACCACACCTTTACAATTGAAAATGAGATAAAAACGTATTGTAATCCACACAGAAATGATGATTTATCTCAATCAAAAAGGCAGCATACAAAATAGGAATTATAACAACATGTCTCCCAGAAACATTTAATGATGTCAAACAAATTAAACAGATTTTTTCCCGCATAACCAGAAAAGGCTGATGTTAAAAAATATATAGGCTATTGAATAGAGCTCTTCACATATGGCTATCTGTATCCTAACCTCCTTCACTCCAAGTCAATATTCGTTGAATAAATAAGATATTGAATCATATTTAAACTATATCAACGGGGAAAAAATGAAAAACTGTTAAAAAACTGTAGCCTAATTTAATAACAATAATTGCAATAAAACAATTGCAGTGGTGCACACTGCAATTTTAAACAAAATTATTTGTTTTATGATAACTTCATGAGTGAATAACTTTGATGTGGATGAAAATAATAGAAATTAAAACGCATTTTTGCAACGTTGCATTAAATTTAAATACATTGCTGTAGAAAAATAAATATGTAGGCCTATATATAAAAGTTGTAAATTAACAGATATAGGAAGGTTTGAATAAACACATTTATTAAGCTTATCCCACATCTAATTCTCCTTTTTAATAGGCCAGCTAAACATTGAATTAATTAATATGTTTTCCTTCTCATACATAAACTATTAGGACTGTCTTACCTTGACTTGGCTCTCTGTCATTCCTAAAGAGTAGGCCAACCGTGCTCTCTCAGGTCCAGCTAAATATTTCGTTTGCTCGAATGTTTTTTCCAGAGCAAAAATTTGCTGCCCGGAAAACGTTGGTCGCGTGTGTTTCCTTTTCCCATCTTTGTCCAGCAGCACTGAGTTTTGATCTGTATAGGGAGGCAAAATAGAAAATCATGTTATAATTATGTTTTTGCTTATTTTAAACAAGTAATATTTTGTATGAGTAGCCTAACCTATCGTTAAACAGTCTTCATGAAAGTTAATCACGAATTAGTTGAGCACTTACGTGGTGAACATGCAAATCTGGCGTCTCTCCAGTGTGGGCTTTGCATAACTCCAGGCCAGAATATCGGGGTTCTGCCTGGAAGGTCTGTCAGAGGTTTCGGATAGCGAGCCACCGCCACGGCCGCGGCACTGGGGCTGAAATACAGCCCTGGAGGAGGCGGTGGACTCAGGCTGCTGAAACGGGGCAGTCCAGACAAGATTCCAGCGGGAGAAGATGCCGCAGCCGCTCCGGTGACCACCGAGGGTCGACTGAGGATGTCGTTTATTCCGTGAGGTGTAGCGATCGCGCACTGCTGGGGTGATCCAAGAGTTGAAAGTCCAGTGGATGTTTTGATCCCCGGGGACGAAACGGGGATACCACCTGGATTCGGAGAGGTAGCTGTCGGTGAAGTGGAGGATGCAGGTCCAGTGGAAGATAACGGGTAGGCTGGGTAAAGTGGTGTCTTCATTTCGGTCATACTGTGTAAAGCAGCCAAAGGTGGGGTATTGAGTAGGAAAGCGCTCTGGCGAGACCCGTCCATTTGCCCCACCGCTAACATAACCAAGAGACTATAACTTTAACTAAATATTGCGCAAAAAGGAAAGACGGTAAAAGAAAAACGTTAAAAACAAACGTAGAACACTGAATGAGAGGGAGAAAAGAAAACAAAAATACCGCACGCTCTCAAGCCTTCAGATAAAAAGTAATTTCTCTAAAAAATCCCCATCAGATGTACCGAAGCTTCAAACCCATCTCCTCTGGCAAAATCCATTCCCTTCTTTCAGATCTTGCAAATATGGCATGATACAACAGAGCGCCGTCCTTTCAAAGATGTAGTGTTATGAAATCTATAAATAAAAAGAGAGTCTTTCTGGGTAGTTCACATGAAGATCTGGAAGATAATAAAACATTTTCATCAACCTGCTGTCTTTTGCTGCAAAAAGTCAAAACTTTGAGAGCGTGCCTGGGAAAGTAGAGGGGCTCGGTGGGATGTGATTGGCTAAGCCCGGAGGTGACGTGGTCCGTGTCAGCTGAGTGGCTCTGTCTGAACTGAATTTAGGAGTCTGTCCTCATTGGTTCTCATTTGCACATTAAAAGAGCTGCCATCCGACCCACTATTAAATACAAAAAAGGGACAAAATCAATCTAGTCAATTTGAGATCTATTTCTTAAATAAAGGGGCATCTGCATGCGTGCCGGTCATGTGAGGCAGTCGGATATCTTATGAGCTTAAAAGTCTCTGTGGACAGCGCTTAAACACTCCAGATAAATCACAACACAATCACAGAATGATGAAGCTTGAATAACCACTATCATTTTACTTCAACTTAGAGCTCCAAGGTAAATGTATTTATCACATTCTCTTCAAAACCTTCTGCCACTTTTTTTTTTCAATTTGATATTGGAGTTGTTGTTATTGGCATTTGGCAGATTATTTTATTATTTGGTGTATTCTAAATAAACTAAGCGCCATGTGAATAAAAGTGAAATATTAGAAAGTCACAGCTGCAGCTTAAAGCTTCTGTATTTCTCCCTATGCTTATATACCAGCCACTGAACAGAAGGCTGTACATCAAGATATGCTATTTGGATAATCTAATTTACAAAACACAATCATCATTAAAAAGGAAGAGGCTGACTTGTTACAGAATATTATTCAAATAAGTTATGCAAGACAACCAAAGGGAAACTATTTTTGTGTCATTATGTACTGATGCAGTGTCAATGCTGCCCTAGTCCATCTAAGGTTTATAACCTAATGCAAAAGGGCTAATCGTTGCACCATCTAGTGGTCAAAGAGTGAAATAGCATATACTGGGATGTGGCAACTAATGCAACCCTCCGGTTGCATTAAAAATTCCCTAATTCATGTTTACAGCGGTATATTCGCATATTTGCATAGAACATCTACCTCTCTATTCAAAGATTTACAAAAGCTATCAGTAACAAATATGTATATACTACTGTATAATAGTGCATAATTTTATTGAAAAATAGGCTCAATTATTTGAGGAATATAAACTCAAAAAAACAAACATGCAAAATATCCCAAGATGAAGAGCAGTGGAATTCACAAGTTTTAAATTTAACTCAAGAAAAAAAAAGCATTAATTTAATTTGACTATTATATATATATATATATATATATATATAAAAAACTCTTGCCACCATTATTTTGCGTTCACGTGGACAGATTGGCGGTGCTGCAGCGCCCTCTAATGTTCAACCTAGCGTCATGTCTTCTGGTACTAAATTGCACGGAGATCGTGCAAGAACACCAAAGCGGTTAATAAGTGAGGTAATATTCAATTTCATCTATATACAAATAAAAATGTCAGTTTGTTTTGCTATAACATACCTGTCATCAGGCATATTCTGGTTGACATTTTAATGACTGTATTAGTCGTCAACATTTGATTATACAAGAACGCACTTAAAACTATTGAGAATCAAATAAATTAGACTATTAATGAAACCATCAAGGTTTTATATCAAACTCTGATCCTTAACCAACCACCAAGCCAATCGCCACAAGACATTTTTCCCCAAAGGACACTCAAAGATCTCAACTCAAGATAGAAAAGTACACAAACACACACTGTAAAGAATGATTTAAACTGAATAAAGCAACCAGTTTGGGTTCTTTTTGTTTAATGCACTGTTTATTACTCAAATAAATAGGCTATTTTTCAATTTTTGGGCTTCTGATTAAGCCCATAGGCAGAAGTGCTAGTGTTCTGCTCTTCAAATAACCCAAGCTTTGCTTTATACTGATATTGTTTCTGCTCGACACTGAAGGAGCAAAGAATGCTCAGACCATTTTTCTCTCCTAAAATGACAGTTAAAGCACAAGCTTACTTGAGCATCATGCCTTTAAGTAAAATAAATAACTGAAAATACAAAAAAGAAGCAGAGTCATTGTGTAGTACGAATGTTGGACTTTATTTACATTTACTCCCGAGCCATAAGCTTTTGCTTCTTCAGTTTCTTCTGAGAAATCTGCAGAGAGACAGAAAACAAACATTGGTTAATGTGCATTCACCAAGAGCAGTCACTAATAAATTCCTCCACACAACTCTATTTAATGCACAATGGCTGCTCAGAAAACAACGCATTCTTTTCATTATTAATCCAAAGGTGTCCTAAGAGGTCATCATAACAGCCAAGAGAACAGTTTGTTAAAGTCTTCTTTATATTAACAATCACACCTTTTTCTTCTGAGACACCTCCTCCTCTGGCTTGGGAACGATCTGTTCCTTCTCAGTGAGGATCATTTCGATGTGGCATGGGGAGCTCATGTAGGGGTTGATGCGTCCATGGGCACGGTAAGTACGCCTACGCATCTTTGGGGCCTTGTTCACCTGGATGTGCTCAATCACCAGAGAGTCCACATCCAAACCCTACAGGATCACAATGTGGGATGAAATAAAGCCATGATGCTAACAGTAGTAAAGCTGCATTCATGCAAGCCAGTTTATGGTCACAAACTGAAGCCACAATGCTGCCTAAATTATAAGTTGAATTGATTTATCCAAAGTGTAATTGTTCATAAGGTCATACCTTGAGCTCAGCGTTGCTTTCTGCATTCTTCAGCATGTGGAGCAGGAACTCTGCGCTCTTCTTGGGCCAGCGTCCCTGAGTCCAGTTATGCTGCTTGGCCTAAAAATGGAAAATAACGACACCAGTAAGCAAAAACATTCTTAAATTTCACTTAGAGCTACAATTCTGTTCTAAAGTTTGGGGTTACGTTTTTTTTTTTTTTTTTAAATAAAATTTTATTAAATTTTTTTTTTTTAAATAATCAGCAAGGATGTGTTAAAATGTGACAGTCAAGACTTCATAATGTTACAAAAGCATTTTTGAACCTTCTATTTGTTTAAAAAAAAAAAAAAAAATCATGGTTCCCACAAAAATTTAAGCAGCACTGTTTTTAACATTAAGAACTGATTGAGCAATAAATCAGCATATCAGAATGATTTCTGAAGGATCATGTGACACTGAAGACTGGAGTAATGATGCTGAAAATTTAGCTTTGATATCACAGAAATAAGTTAAATATATTGAATTAAGTTTAATTATAATATTTTACAACAGTACATTTTGACTATTGACCAAATAAATACAACCTGAAGTGTAAAAGACTTTAATTTCCCCTTTTACACAAAAACCAAACTTTTGAACGTTATTGTACATGTTGCTCAGAATAGATTATTTTTCATGGTGAACTCCAAAGGTGTCCTAAGATGTCATCATAGCAACATGGACAGAATGGTTTTAAAAGGCAGCTTTAAATGAATAGGACAAAACCTCACCTGAGCACAACGGCCAACACCACCATTGTAACGACGGAAGGGAACACACTGGTGCTTGACCATCACATCCTTCAGGTACTTGTTAGCCTTGCGGATGTGCATGCCTTTGATGGCCTGGGCGGTCTCACGGGTGTTCTGAGGGGGGGAAACAGCAAGACAACACTTAATGAAAGTCCACTCCAAGTAAATTAGCCTCCATCGGCACTTAAAAAAAAAAAAAAAAATAGAAATGTGGCTGCTCAGAATATACTTGATTCTTTTCATGATTAATAAAAAGGTGTCCTAAGATGTCATCATTGCAGCCACAGTGCATATGCTATTCTATTCAGGTATGGAGTGCAAAAGATGAGTATTTTCAGGTAGGAATCCCATTCATTTTTTGTATGAAGCAAATAACCATAAAGCCACTCTAACCCTAAAGGCACAATATGTAGTTTTCGTCGCTAGACATCGCCTATTCAAAACAAAGGTGTAGCTTGATGACGCCGAGATTGAGCTCAGAATCATGGGAGTTGTCTTCACCTCACAGCCGGTAGAAAAGAATCTGATGGGATTCATGTTCATGGATGAGATTATTATCGTTACTATAGTATGAAGCAGAGCAGGACCCAGTGCTGCGAGAGCAGAAACGAGGCAGCTGGAGCAATTGCTAATGAGAGACGAGCGCAACACATGGCTGGAGAGCAGAGGAACTTTAATTATGCCGCAGTCGCCGCTTCTACTTCTTCCGGTCAAGCATATGTGGGGTAACGCAGCACTGTTTTATATTATTAGATACATTTGAGTGTTGAAAATGATACTATAACATTACTCTGTGCATTCACTCGCAGCTGCTATGAGACACTTGTTGCACACTGCAGTAAGCTAGATCGATATTAGAATCATTAATATAATCAAAACGAGATTTAAACAAGACTGTGTTCAGCTATATAGCGATGACTAGTTTTTCTGTCTATAAATGTATCCAAACAATTGTTGCCTTGGCTAATAAAATACAGTATATTAAAGAGTCTTTGGTTTTTCCATAGTTTCTACAAAATAAAACTGGAAATCAAGGGTAACGCAGGTATGTCACCACTGAGGTGTCCTGGTCAAAATTGCTTATTTCTCTGGATTTAAACATGCTTGGAAACATCTGGGATAATGTAAGTAAAGTCAACAAAATATATAATGCTATTCAAGTGGTTTTTGGATATTTTAATCCAAAAGTCATACATGTGCCTTTAAAAAAAAGTTTAAATTAAGAAATACACCACCAATGAACATGAAATAGCTATTTGAATTATCCATACAATGCACTACCAATACCAAGGAAACTCAAGTCACACCAAAGGATAAAGCACTGGCTGCATCCCAAATCACATTCTTCCCTACTGTGATAGGCGAAAAACAACGTGACAAATGCAAAAAGTACCCAGATGCAATTTCAGATACAGCCACTGCCTTTATTAAACATTTTTGTATTTTGCAATCAACTTAAGATGTATGTTTTTATAAATGCCAGTTATCCAACAGCTTCGTTGGAGCTATATAGTTCATTACTCAAACTCAATGCATAAAATGCTTTATGCTTTCTATTGAGAAAATTAATGGGGAAAAATACTAAGAGCCTGTTGAAGAACTGGGTGATCACTGTTGCATTTATCAATATTATCTGTGAGCAGTATTTTAAGTTGGTCCACACAGACACTATCACGAAACACGAGCTCTAGAAGCATCATAATTAATGCCCTCTGAGATTGTGACAATAAGTCTTACCTTGAAGTGAACACGAAGGTTTGAACCCCTCGACTTGCATGCTGTAGAACACAAAAACAATTATTTCACGTTCAATACCAAACAGCCATATGCTTAAAAAGTAGCTACCAACTCACATTTAGTCGGGTTCTCTGGGTCGAGAGAGTAGCGGACCATTTTCAGAGATCTACGGAGAAAACGAATGACACCAAATGGTTAGAACAGGCGGAAAAGACATACCAAACTAAAAATACAACTGTTGATAGGAGTCCAGAAAAATAAACCATTATAACACTAGCACACATAGTATGAGCACCGCATGATACGCACATAGATTTTGACAGAAATTGCCATGTCTGGCTACAACTAATATCTAATGAGTTTACAAAACAGTTGTGTCTTTCATTCGTAAGCTCTTAAGCACATGTAGCTACACTCGTGTAGACTAAAGTCCCTGTCCAATGCCTAGACTGGAAAATGGCAGCGCACGGGCGAACATCTATTCACTAACACAACATTACGATTTTTTTCCTTCGGCGACGAGTCATATTCTCTGAGAATGCTAAATACAACTTAAGTAAAAATATCGATGTGATATGTGAACACAAAAGTATATGATGACAGTGATATAAAGGGATTATTTTGAACATCGCTGCACTGGGATTCTAATGGCACTTACGTTTCTCAGGCCGCGGAAGGGAAGAGGAAGTGAAAGGCATTCTGGGAGAACAAATCCGTTCTTACTTCTTCGTGGAACGTCTTCTGTAGCAACGAGCGCTTTGATAAAGTGCTAGCGCCGCCCAGTGGCTGCGCGACCAGTTATTTTTTAAATAAATAAGACATTTATTTTTTAATTATTAAAAAATAATACTTTTATAAATAATTTTTATCTATCAAAAATTTAAATAAACAATACAGTTGCAATACAGAATTTCTGCTGAACGTATGATATGAACATGCTTGTAAATTTCAAATATGCCTAGCTTATAACATCACAGATTTACTCCAATATGCAATTACATTTGGTTGTGAAACAATATCTTTTTGGAAAAGGGCTCTTATAAATCTGTTATAATTATTACAATGAAATGAGAAACATGTTGCTAATGCTAATGTTGCTAATGTTTTTAGTTGGTGAGAGGGAAAGGAGTTGCTGGTAATCAAATCTTTGTTGTTGAAACAACATACCTATTCCAGAAGATATTGCGCCAAGCACAGTTGCAAATTCCCTTGGTGGTATGGGAATATTATATTTTGCCAGAAATTCCTCATGAGTAAAAGAAGACAGTGTGAGATAAGTAATTGGTCCACCAAAACAATATTATTTCTAAACCAATTTTCAAAGATATTTGTATTTCAGAGTATTTGTGAGGTGAAAAGTTGTGTTTGTAAATTAAACTCCATGCTAGAAAAGCTTGACGATGAAGTTTCACAGGTATTTTGTTGATATCAAAGTTGCACAAAATACAAATAGGCTACAAATACAAAACTACCAGGGATTTTCCGACTGGGGAGTTTAAAGTTTAGAGAAAGCAGTGTAAAAAATAATAATAATTAAAATAAGATTTATTATATTTATTAAATAAATAAATAATTTAAAGATAAAATAAATACATGGATTTAAACACATCTAACAGTACAGTACTAAAAACAACATAAGAGAAATTGAATATTTTGCAAATAATATTATAATATAATTTTTTCACAGCATATATTGGTTCTTAATAGGCCTACATGAAAATATAGTTGCCTTTTAAATTTTAGGATGGGGGGCTCTTGCACCAGTGTGGGTGAACATAGTTAATTTAGTTAAGAGCACTTTGGACTACTTGGATTCTTGAAAAATAACATCTTTAAAATATCAAATAAATATTATTTTTTCGATATCTGGCCTGTAATTTTCAAAGGTAGGCTATATATGAATAGTCTGTATAAAAACGGTTGAACTATATATTGAAAAACAATAAACATAAATGAATAGGTGTTACATTTAAGATATAATAATTAAAAAAATTACTCAACTATATAAAATTATCTTTCATCATTATAGGAATATTAAAATAATGTTTACCCCTCTTTCACCGCTAGAGGTCAGCAGAGGACAAAATTACGAATGGTAAAAAAAACACTCCTGGGCCGGTTCTGACGATTTGTGCTAACAGCTAACAGTTTGTTTTGGGTTTTTTGTTGTTGTTGTTGTTGTTGTTGTTGTTGTTTTCAGTCAGAAGATTCCAGTATCCTATTTCGTGCGGTACAAAAAAAGCTGTCAGATGTAGAAGGACAGCGTGAAATGTGTTGGTAGCACAGGAAATAATAACTTATTGTTCCTGTGGGGTGTGGTGGTGTGGTGTGGTGTGGTGTGATATGATATGATAAGAGGCTTAAAGCGATAGTTCACCCAAAAATGAAAATTCTGTCATCGTTCACCCTCAAGTTGTTCCAAACATGTATGAATTTCTTTCTACTGCTGAACACAAAATAAGATATTTTGAAAAATGTTGGTAATCAAACAGGCCCAGCCCAGGGCCCCATTAACTTAATAAAAATACTATGGAAGTCAATGGGGCCCATCAACTGTTTGGTTACCGACATTCTTCAAAATATATTCATTTGTGTCCAGCAGAAGAGAGAAATTCATACAGGTTTGGAACAACTTGAGGGTGAAAGATGACAGAATTTTCTTTTTTTTTTAAATAAACACAATGAAAATATAACATGACCGTAATTAGTTAGGCTATCTTGGTTAACATTTCAGTGCATCTGATTAATCAGAGCATTTAATTAGATCATCCTAGTTAACATTTAATCTATTGATAATACATCTAATAAGCACTTTATTTGAGAAATAGTTACCTAGACAGTTGCTGTTTTTTAACTATTCTAACAAGTACAGAAATGTTTAAGAGGTACAATTGTTCATTTATCTCATGATGAAACTGCACATTGTCATAAGTAGGCTACTTGTTTGGAAAATGAGACTATATGCGACAGCAACTCCACTGCATCAGTCAAAGCATTCATTTGGCACAAAGCACTGGGCAAGAACTCAGAAAACTTTTAAGAAACGTGTAGCCACAGTCAAAAAAACTCAGTATTGCAACCACATTTCCTGTCAAGAGGAATAATGCCAGCTCAATTTTCCCTCTGTGTGTGAAATGAATACTGCACTCTACTGCTACATCAGTCAGACACTTGTCTCCAGTCCTTATTGCAGTGCTTTTATGAGAGATGGTGGATTTGAATGGTCTGTCAGTGGCACAGACGCGTAGATTTTCATAATGTTCCCATTAAGATGCTACTGTTTTTGCTGACCCTTTACCTGCACAGAGGTAACGTATACCCAGCGTGCTTGGAGGAGCCTCTCCCTCTGCAGTATCGAACTGATTCTCTTGTATCCTGCTCGGAAAACTGCTGAAGCTCACATGCAGGTTAAATTACGACGCCCCTTGAGAACAACCCTAGAGCACTCCAGGATGATGTTAATGCTGTGACTGGTCAACGTGTACCCAGCATTACATTACAGCAGATTTGTTAGCCTTGCACAGTCTTGTTCAGTGCGACAACAATATATCGATCCATTAAACCTGCTCCTTTCATATGCTGAGCTCATAAAATATCTTATTTTTTTCTACTATAAATATAGTATTTTGCTATATATTGGATATCTGAATGATGGTGATGTTGCATTACTTTCTGCTTGCTCATATCCTCATTGTACCTTGTCCTTACCTGCCCAAGCATTTTTCCGGCATACTCCTGTTCTTAAATAGGAAACCTCAATATAGTTCAGAGAAACCTTTTATAATTTAATACATTTGTCTTTGTCAGGTAGGAGTTTCTAAGAATTGCACAATCCATTCTAATCACATCTCCTGAAATATCTTGAGCATTTTTCCATTCAATTGATGGCTCTTTATTTGCTGATTCAATTTAGGCCCAGTCTGAAACAAGTCCTCAGTTACTTTCCAGTTCAGTGCATCCCTGGTCACTGGGCTTTTACTACTGGGCGCTTAACTTTTAGGCCACCTGTCAAAACTATAATTTTTGTTTCTTTTTGACAATTTAAGTGCAACTGCCTAGGATTTGAACTTTATAGTGATAATCAAAAGTACAGCAGCCAACAGATTGTATGTGTCTGAAATACATGTACGGGCCTTGTATTCAAAGTGGCTTATAAATAACAGCAGTTGCAGTTTGCATTTGGTCATATATTTGTCACAAAAGTCACATATTTGGATTGTGTGTGCAGACAAGAGAGATTTATTTAGTGAGTTATAGATCAGGCCTATACAGTGTTGTTATCAGTGTTGGGGAAATTTACTTTCACAAATAATGCGTTACAATATTGCGTTACTCCCTAAAAAGTAATTGACCGTTCGCAAAGACCCGGCCCCTTTAGTTACTGTTGCTACGTCCGACGAGCCATGCCGCTCTCTTGCCACACATCATGTTCTCACGCAGTGAAAAATACATTGCGGAGCAAAGAGGACACTGACAACGTATCGACAGACAAGACAGAGCAGGTTACTTTTGATATGAAACAAAGTCTCAAATTTCAAATTTTGTCATATTAAAGTAATTTAAACAATAAATACCGTTTCATGGCTCTTTAATGTGTTGTGACAGATTGCTGTAGTGCCTCAGTTCAAGAGGCTGGTGAACCGATCATCTCTTCCTACTAGTTCATTTATAGTATCAAATAAACATGAATGAACATCATAAGGAATGTTATTTCAACAGCGGAAAGATGTCAGTACACACCATTTTTCAAGTTCAAGTCCACCGACGTTAATCTACTAAATGCCCTGACTGCTTTGTCGGACATAATGGCGAATTCGGCGTTATGATTGGTTAGATCGCCTGTCAATCAAACTACCAGCAAAGGGTCAATTGTGTTACCTAGTTACTTTTTATGGAAAGTAATGCATTACATTCCTTTTGCATTACTTTTTTAATAATAAAAAAGTTCTATTTTTGGCAAATGTAAAGGCCCTTTCACACCAAAAATTAAGCCTTATAGACTGAAGGAAATGCAAATTCACACCTGTACAGTAGAGGGCGCATCTCAAACTAAATTTTCAGCTGTGCTGCCATTCTGGATTGCAGAAGAAGAAAATTCACCACTTCAGCAATAAAAAAATGAAACACTGTCAAATGCTAAAGTCATTTTTGCGTATTAATATGGTTGAACTGGATTATTGAAGGTCAGCAACAAAGACATTGGTTAACAAAGTGAGATTAAATGCATTAAGTATATATGTATTATCAACACATTAATGCGAGTTACGTAATCAAATTACTAGTAACTAGTAAAGTAACGCATTACTTTTAAATTTACAACAAAATATCTGAGTTACTTTTTCAAATAAGTAACACAGGTTAATTTGTTTTCCCATTCATTGACTGACAGCTCTCCTGTCCCCAAGTTGAGAGAAATCGGGAGTGCAGAGGCGTTGTGTGCGCCATGTGAACATGATGGTTATTCTAGATTAGTTCTAGATTAATGTGAGAATACATTTACACATTCACTTCTTCTTCTGTGTCCTATTCCTGTTCTGTATTCCAGAATGGCAGCACAGCTGAAAGGCTTGTTTGTTTGAGCTGCGCCCTCTACTGTACATGTGTATCTACATGTACATGCTTTTCCTTCAGCCTGACGCTTATTCATTTGACTTTGGGTGTGAAAGGGCCATAACATTTGCCAAAAATATAACTTTTTGTTGTTGTTATAAAAACAAACAAACAGCCCAGATGAGAAAAAATAATGCAAAAGTAACGTAATGCATTACTTCCATAAAAAGTAACTAAGTAACGCATTCAGTTACTTTTTTAGGGAGTAATGCAATATTGTAATGCATTACTTTTAAAAGTAACTTTCCCCAACACTGTGTATTATTTAACAGTTAATTATTGCTGGTTACAATAACCATCATGTTTACACAGCGCACACAACACCTCTGCACTTACTCCCGATTTCTCTCAACATGGTGACCGAAGAGGTGTCAGTCAATTAATGGGAAAACAAAGTAACTTGCATTACTTATTTGAAAAAGTAACTCAGATATTTTGTTGTAAAGTAATGCATTACTTTACTTGTTACTTTAAAAAAGTAATCTGATCATGTAACTCATGTTACTTGTAATGCATTACCCCCAACACTGCTGTTTTTTAACTAAAACTATTAAAATCATCTTTGTTAACTGAAATAAAGTGAAAAAAAGTCAATACACTGCCTTGACAACTAACTGAAGTTGAAGTTGAAGTACTGAAATTCCTAAAACTAAAGCTGAAATAAAACATAAAGATGAATAGAAATATTAAAAAGCAATTAATAAACACACAACAATATAGGCTACTAAAACGTAATTAAATATAACTGAACGATAAAATAAAAACTGTTAAATGTCAGTTAAAATGATAACTGAAAATATAAAAATAAACGCTCATTTAAATTATTAATAAATACTATAATAGTATATAAATAAAATGACACTGGTTCTATGTGAAAAATGCAAATGTAATATAATAAGATATATTAATAGTATATGAAGATTATAATATTTATTTTATATTATATAAATAAATCATATTTATATTATAAAATACATTTTCTTTGCAGCAAAATGCAATTCAGCCTTGTTTAATGTTTTATGCTAGTTTATGCTTCAATAAATCAATGAATTCAAGCCATTCTTCTTGAAGCATAAAAAGGATAGAATTATTAAAAAGATATCTTTTTTGCAGCAAGTGGCAATTTAGCCTTGTTTAATGTTTTATGCAAGTTAGTTAGATTAGGCAACACTGTTGTGATGTGATTGGCCATCTTAGGTCCCAAATTGCTTTTTCAAATCCATCCCAGCATGAAGAACCGAGAACTGTGTTTCTCCTCCTGTGAGAGGGCAGTGGGTTAGAGAGCTCTGATTAATCAGGGGCCTGAGGGAGGACAGTCATGCAAGCAAGAGTAAGATGTTAGAGAGAGCATGTGGGTTATGAATTACGCTCCTGTGTAAATGTACAAGCCTTAAGTGCCTGAGTGACTGTCGGTGCAATGAATTGTGATGAAGTGATCCTTGGGTGTGTTGCAGCAGCGTGACTCGCGAGGTGTGCTCTTCCTCTCGGCATCTCTCTTCCTCTCCCTCCTCCTCACTGCAGATAACTAGAGAGTGATCAAGAGGAGGGGTGAGACTTTTGGAAAAGGAGAGACTGCAGTACTGCAGAAGCTGGGCGTTGGCTGTGAATTTGAGGAGAGGGAGTAATGCAAGATGGTGAACAAATGAGGCCCAGTGGAACAACTGAATGTAAAAGAGGAGATAAAACAAGAAGAATTTAATGTGAGAGGGAGAGAGAGACTGAGAGAGCTAAGGAGGGGTTGTATTAACACTTCAGTACTGCTGTGAAAAGACTGCAACTGACATCTTTGAGTCAACAGTTAATGGGCATGTAATTGCTTATTGATGATTTTCACTGACTTTTTTCACCTTTGGGGTATTAGTTAACCATTTACATACTGTGGGACAAGATGCATGTAATAAAATGAACTAAAGCAATTGAACTTATCACATTTATACACATATTCACTTCAACATTTGATTGGAAAGATTCTTTGCATCGCAAAAAAAAGATGTATAAAACTCCAAGCTGTGATGAAACGATCCAATGGGAAAAAATGCCTCAGATCAACACTATGATGTCATAAATAGTTATTTATTATTGGAAATTACATAATTAAAACAATATTTAGCATGGTATTGAAGAATAATTACGAAAATTATAGAATAAATAGGCTACATAAATGAATAAATTAATAAAGAAATAAATAAGAAAGAAGGAAAAACAAGCTTGTATAAAACCCACAGTTGTGAAGAAAATATCCCTAACAATGAAGAACTGTCTCAAAACGAACAGTATGATGTCAGAAAAAGTATATTTATTATTGATAAGTGCATAAATAAATAACAATCAGCATGGCACTGGAGGAAAATACATTAAAAAATATAAAACTAAATATTTTATACTCAGAAATAAAAACAAGGTTGTTGTTATTCTTATTTGTGAGTTTAAGAGGTGTATAATTTGGGATATTTAAAAAATATAATTTATTTCTATTTAATTATATATGTTCAAACTATGCAATAGTGTTTCTTAACTATGCGGCATGAAATTCTGGAAGTTTCTGCAACACTTGAGGGATTTTACCAGCACAGGGGTTTGGTGAGGAAAAAGGGAAGCTTTGTGTTTCTCGATTACTAATAGCTGCGTTTAGAGTTTTAAATATTTAATGAGAGGAATCTGCAGAGACTAGAGTAGATGCCTGCATTCATCATACTGCAGGAGATGCTTGGGGACATTAGCAAAGGGCTTTTCATCAAGGACTTGGGCCGATCTCATGAGGTCCACCCAATTGTGCCATGAACAGAGCACATTCCTTCACTACCATGCGAGTGTGGAACACATTCAGAGGAGGAGCACAAAGCTCAGATCTCTCCTGAGAGAGAGAGAAAGAAGTGCTCTATGGCCTATGATACTGCCGTGTCTTTGATCTCAAAGCAATGCAGAGTGAATTAAACAGCAGGCAAACTACGTGGGATGAAAGAGAAAAAGTTTTCGCATTTGAAAAAAAAACTCCTTCTTAGAATGGAGCTCCTATTTATATCGTTATGTTCCAGAACTCTAGTGCATTTCTTTGGTGATGCAATACAGAGGCTAGTCAAAGTAGTCAGGCTGTGGAGTCCAAAATCTAATGAAAATCTAATGTAACCTGAGAAGGAATGGAAAGTTCTAAGATTATTAACAATTTAACATTGGTTCAATTGTGTAAACATGATAAGAAATAGTAAATATTCTGCACTATGCTAAATAAGTTGATTGGTCTTGTTCTTGGTTTGGTGATAGGATCCTTGCACTCATGCGTTTGTCTTGTGTTTAAGCAAAGTCCCTTTAAGACAAGTCATTTCACTCGGCAGCCATCTTTGAAACACCTCTCGGGCATTCAAGTGCAGCTCCTATCATATTTGAAATCACCAATGAAATCTAACAACAACTGTCTCATAAATTTTGTTTCTAAACGCTCGAATCATGACAAAAAAATTGTATTTTTCACGCTGGGTCAAGCTAATGCGCATGCGCAATCCTATATGCGCGTCTCTTGTGTCTCATTTCGGAGGCGCGCGTCTGACTGTTTCTATAGGAACCGGAGCTTCTAACAGCCGCTGGGTTTGTTCCATACTCAGAATTTGTGCTCTGCATTTCACCGATCCAAGTGCACACACAGCATTGAGTAATCACACACACGCCGTGAACACACACCCAGAGCAGTGGGCAGCCGTTTTTGCTGTGGCGCCCGAGGAGTGATTGGGGGGGTTAGGTGCCTTGCTTAAGGGCATCTCAGTTGTGGGTAATGAGAGTGGAAGAGAGTGCTGTTCATTCACTCCCCCAACCTACATTTCCTGCCGGTACTAAGACTTGAACCCCCGGCCTTCGGGTTACACTCAGGTACATGACGTAAAATTAGAACAACCTGTGTACCTCCTTGGCTGAATCCCAAATGGCACCCTAAACCCTCACGGTCTTCCTCTGAGTCCACACTTTCGTGATGTAATGCCGCTTTGACTGCCGGGTAAAGTCTTCTGCGTAGCTCGCAAACTTGCAGGCTCAGCTGAAGTGCGCATCGAGGGCGCATAGCGGCCGCAAAGGGGGCACTTGTGAGCACCCTTCTGAAACCTAAAATGATGAATGGGACACCCTACGGTCTCGTGGACTTAACGGACATGCGCATACGGCAGCCATTGTAAGTCCACAAGACCGAAAGTGCATAGAAGTGTGCCATTTGGGATTTAGCCCTTGACTTGTTAATTCTTTGCTCACTGTTTTGCTATTATTTTCGCGCTTCGACTCATTCACTAAACTGAACAGCCAGTCAGAGTTCTCTCTCTCGCCCGTTGGCCCAACGGCGATTCTAGCCTACATGTTGGCTGCATCCGAAAACCTAGGCAGCTGACTTGCTGCCTCGCTGCCCTATCAGGCAATGACTTGTAAGGCAGCGTTTGTGCATGAAGGCACCTCATGAAACTGATTTCGGACAGACTTCTGAGGCCTAATGATCTACAGCAAAACAACGCAAGCATTGGTAACAACTAAACAAATATTTAATTTCTATAGTAGTCATTTCTCGCTAGAAATTACATCAAAAGTGGAAAATGTTGGTCAAAAACATACATTTACACACAAACTAACCAGCAAACGCAACTTTCGGACGCCATCTTTATTTTTCTAGCTCAACTGTCACAGAATGTAAAGCACAGGATTGTGGGATATCAAAGGCAGCGAAGGATACATCTATGCTGCCTTCAAAAATCGATCAGATGAAGGTATCTGAGGAAACAGGAAGTGAAGCTAACATTGAATTCGGACATGCCTTGATGCCTTCCTACCTTGAAATGTGTCATCCAAAGGCAGCATTTTCCAGTTTTCGGACGCAGCCACTATTTTAGGTTTCAGAAGGGTGCTCATGAGTGCCCCCTCTGCCGCCGCCGCTATGTGTACTCGATGCACACTTCAGCTGAGCCAGCAAGTTTGCGAGCTACACAGAAGACTTTACCCAGCAGTCAAAGCGGCATTTCGTCACGAAAGTGCGGACTCAGAGGAAGACCGTGAGGGTTTAGGGTGCCATTTGGGATTCAGCCAAGGAGGTACAGACAGAAGGCTGTTCTAATTTTACGTCATGTACCTGAGTGTAACCTGAAGGCCGGGGGTTCAAGTCTTAGTACCGGCAGGAAATGTAGGTTGGGGGAGTGAATGAACAGCACTCTCTTCCACTCTCATTACCCACAACTGAGGTGCCCTTAAGCAAGGCACCTAACCCCCCCAATCACTCCTCGGGCACCACAGCAAAAACCGTGAGGGTTTAGGGTGCCATTTGGGATTCAGCCTTGGTGTGACCCGGGTTTTAGGGTCCAGTTCTCATTATTAACTAACTATAATTTTGCCTCAATAAACTCCTAATTATTGCTTATTAATAGTAAGTTAGTTAGGAATTTGGTAGGATTAAGGAA
>NC_067240.1:11967500-11990000 GCF_019924925.1 Ctenopharyngodon idella | reverse complement strand
AGTACTATTTGAATTCATGACTGCCAAATTAAAATCTTAAACAGAACAATAAAATAACGTTATTAACCGCTTAATGGTAATTTCAAATAAACGTTTCTGTTCAGAACATTTAAACTGAATTTCGTTTTCATTTCCGTTTTTTTTTGTTCCTTGGACCAGTTCGGAGCCCTGATTCTAAGTACATATTTTTGTTAGCTGGAGAAGTACAAACCCGATTCCAAAAAAGTTGGGACACTGTACAAATTGTGAATAAAAAAGGAATGCAATGATGTGGAAGTTTCAAATTTCAATATTTTATTCAGAATACAACATAGATGACATATCAAATGTTTAAACTGAGAAAATGTATCATTTTAAGGGAAAAATAAGTTGATTTTGAATTTCATGGCATCAACACATCTCAAAAAAGTTGGGACAAGGCCATGTTTACCACTGTTAGCATCCCCTCTTTTTATAACAGTCTGCAAATGTCTGGGGACTGAGGAGACAAGTTGCTCAAGTTATAGGAATAGGAATGTTGTCCCATTCTTGTCTAATACAGGCTTCTAGTTGTTCAACTGTCTTAGGTCTTCTTTGTCGCATCTTCCTCTTTATGATGCGCCAAATGTTTTCTATGGGTGAAAGATCTGGACTGCAGGCTGGCCATTTCAGTACCGGGATCCTTCTTCTACGCAGCCATGATGTTGTAATTGATGCAGTATGTGGTCTGGCATTGTCATCTTGGAAAATGCAAGGTCTTCCCTGAAAGAGACGACGTCTGGATGGGAGCATATGTTGTTCTAGAACTTGGATATACCTTTCAGCATTGATGGTGCCTTTCCAGATGTGTAAGATGCCCATGCCACACGCACTCATGCAACCCCATACCATCAGAGATGCAGGCTTCTGAACTGAGCGCTGATAACATCTTGGGTTGTCCTTGTCCTCTTTAGTCCGGATGACATGGCGTCCCAGTTTTCCAAAAACAACTTCAAATTTTGATTCGTCTGACCACAGAACAGTTTTCCACTTTGCCACTGTCCATTTTAAATGAGCCTTGGCCCAGAGAAAACGCCTGCGCTTCTGGATCATGTTTAGATGTGGCTTCTTTTTTGACCTATAGAGTTTAGGCCGGCAACAGCGAATGGCACTGTGGATTGTGTTCACCGACAATGTTTTCTGGAAGTATTCCTGAGCCCATGTTGTGATTTCCATTACAGTAGCATTCCTGTATGTGATGCAGTGCCGTCTAAGGGCCCGAAGATCACGGGCATCCAGTATGGTTTTCCGGCCTTCACCCTTACGCACAGAAATTGTTCCAGATTCTCTGAATCTTTGGATGATATTATGCACTGTAGATGATGATAACTTCAAACTCTTTGCAATTTTTCTCTGAGAAACTCCTTTCTGATATTGCTCTACTATTTTTCGCCGCAGCATTGGTGAATTGGTGATCCTCTGCCCATCTTTACTTTCTTAGAGACACTGCCACTCTGAGAGGCTCTTTTTATAACCAATCATGTTGCCAATTGACCTAATAAGTTGCAAATTGGTCCTCCAGCTGTTCCTTATATGTACATTTAACTTTTCCGGCCTCTTATTGCTACCTGTCCCAACTTTTTTGGAATGTGTAGCTCTCATGAAATCCAAAATGAGCCAATATTTGGCATGACATTTCAAAATGTCTCACTTTCAGCATTTGATATGTTATCTATATTCTATTGTGAATAAAATATAAGTTTATGAGATTTGTAAATTATTGCATTCCTTTTTTATTCACAATTTGTACAGTGTCCCAACTTTTTTGGAATCGGGTTTGTATATGGAGCCTTTTTTGAATATGGATCACACACCCTCTAACTACTGACATAAATGTTTGTGGTATAAAGAATAATTTATATGCATTTGGTAAGGCTAGGATCGATTAGGCCTATCTTATGTTTTATTGTTTGGATGATTACCTGCTTTAGCCTCACATATATATTTAAGTCTGCTTGCAGTCTGTAGAGGCATTTGTTCCCATCCTAGTCATTTTAATATGCCTTCCTTTGTGGTTTACTAATGAGTTGAACAAACTGACTATATTATATAATCAATACGTTATCCATTTTCTCAGTATTATTAATTATGAATCTTATTAGTTGTACAAGCAATTTGGTATTCGAGAGGTGAGTGAGGGCCTGGCCCATGACAAGAATGATAAGACGTGCTGCGGTGGTCAGTCGGAGTGGATGATTTGCATTTCTAGGCATCAGTTGGAGGGAGCTTGTTGTTGACTGTCTGCTAGAACAAGTGTATTGAACTTGATCCTGGTAGGGATAGTAGCTCTGACCAGCAGGTGAAGTACTTGCTATCTGTGGACCTTCTCTAATTGCACTATTTCATGGGTTATTTGATGCAAAATAAATAAAAACATGGCCTCATATTACAGTTACAGTGAATAGTAGCCTTTCCCCTCAAGTTCAGAAACGAACAATGCTCTTTTTCAGCATTTTATTATGGCTTATACTACGGGGCTGTTGAATGCTCGAATCTGATTGGTTGACCAATGTTCTAAGGTATGCAATTATTTTCAGGGGAACGCACGGCTAAAGTAGTTCTAGGCAGGTCTTGACCACATTGCAGTTCCAATTATTTCAGTTATTTCAATAGGTCCTACAGTCTACAACCACAAAAGTTGTCAGAATACAAGGTTGCTTTCGCATGGCCATCAATGGAGAAAGATGTGTTTTTGTCTCATAATGGTGTAGTTACAAACATTTACCAGCAGGGGCTAACTGAGCCTTATTACCCAGCCAAATTTTTGTGGTAATGCCAGATGCAGCTTTTACTGCAGTGTGAAAGTTTTGCTTATTTTATATGTAAACAACTCCTGTTTATTGCTCAACAGATTTTTAAAACTATACTTACTGAAATAGACACTAAAACACACTAACATTTGAAAGTTTAGGGTTTATAGTAAGATTTTTTTTTTTTTTAAGAAATGTATATTTTTATTCAGCAAGGATGCATCTAACTGATCAAAAGTGACAGTGAAGACTAAAAAACAAATCTATTTCAAATAATTTTTTTCCACAAAAATATTAAGTAGCACAACTGTTTTCAACATTGATAATAATAAGAAATACAAAGTTCTGTCATGAAACTCTAGATGGCACAGGCTGACAGGTCCTTAACTCAATCTGCATGCAGTCGCATCATTCTCTAAAGAGCACAGCAGATTGGTTCCTGCTGTATCAGCAGCCAAAGAGCTCGCAACTCAGTCTTCAGATACTTGGTCAGCATTTGCTGTAGCAGTTGCAGTGCACTTTCAGAAACCCTCCACCTTCCCCAGCTCCACCTGTATAGATCTGCTAAGGGTAATTCATGTATACTATATTGTACAGTAGCAGCATGTCTTACTTGCTCACAGCAGCGTGTTGTGTATGTATGGCAGTAGCATGTCCCATACTTGCTCTGCAGCAGCAATAACCAACAAAAGCAGCAGCAGCATAGCAAATATATCCTGCCAAGACTTAAACATATCAACATTGTCATATCCATGCCAAACACTCCGAGAGTTCTCAAAAATGTTACTTAAAGGGTTAGTTCACCCAAAAATGAAAATTCTGTCATTTATTACTCACCCTCATGCCATTCCGCACCCGTAAGGAAGCTTCAGGAAGCTTCGGAGCGTTATAAATCAGCGTATCGAATCATGATTCGGATCGCGTGTCAAACCGCCAAACTGCTGAAATCACGTGACTTTGGCGTTCTGAACCGCTGATTCGACACGCTGATTCATAACGCTCCGAAGCTTCCTGAAGCAGTGTTTTGAAATCGGCCATCACTATACAAGTCGTTATTTTGTTTTTTTTGGCGCACCAAAAATATTCTCGTCGCTTTATAATATTAATATTGAACCACTGTACTCACATGAACTGATTTAAATGTGTTTTTAGTACATTAATGGATCTTGAGAGAGGAAATGTCATTGCTGGCTATGGAGGCCTCACTGAGCCATCGGATTTCAATAAAAATATCTTAATTTGTGTTCCGAAGATTAAAGAAAAATGAAAAATGAAAGTAGTCACGTGGACTATTTTAACTGTCTTTTCTACCTTTTTGGGCCTTGCAAGTGTTAATTAAATTGCTGTCTATGGAGTTGACAGAGAGCTCTTGTATTTCATCAAAAATATCTTCATTTGTGTTACGAAGATGAACAAAGGTCTTACGGGTGTGGAACGACATAAGGGTGAGTAATTAATGACAGAATTTTCATTTTTGGGTAAACTAACCCTTTAAGCACCAAATCATCTTATTAGAATGATTTCTGAAGGATCATGTGACACTGAAGACTGGAGAATTTTAATAATATTTCACAATACTACTGTTTTTACTGTATTTTTAACAAATAAATGCAGCCTTGGTGTGCATAAGAGACTTCTTTCAAAAACATCTTACAGACCCCAGACTTTTGTATGTAATAAATACACAAAAACAAATCCATAGCAAAAAGTTAATGTTAAAATAGTAATGAAAATGAATTTGAAAGAGAGGAAAGCAAATGAAAAGACTGCAAAGCAAATGATTCAACAAATCCATCTTTCAGATCTATATTTATAGTACAGAGAAATAAGAACTAGTTCTGCATAATAAAACACCCAAAAGGATTGGCTCATAGTCCCAGTAGGAATAACTACAAGCACACAACCACAGCTATAGGCAAAACAGCAGCATGTGTGGCAGAATGTAATTTTGAGGCTAGACGTCTCAGAGCACAGAGGACTTTTATGTTGTAGACTTTCTTTCTCATAGATCAATGTTTATTGCTATCATTTGTTTTAGTCTGCTGGGTAAAATCATTTTGTCAAAAAGTGAAGCAAGCGTTCCACAGTCTTCTGGCATGATGACTGATCAGTGTATACGTTTAGCTACATAAACTGCAGTCATATGGAGACAACTATTTAGAGAGGTGATGAAAATGTAGGTGTGATAATAAACAGCATAGCTGCAGTATCGTTTAGATGGTTGCATATACGTCACAGGTATAAGATAGACTTGTTAGCGAGAGCTTACAGGTCCATGCAAGTGAGTGTGTGTGTATGTGTGTGTGTGTGCATGCATGTATCCTGGTCCTTTTCTGCTGAAAGTCATCTTTTGTTGGCTAATCTAATCTATGAAGGGTAAGCAGTCTCCTTTCCTGTCCCCTGAGAGGGACAATTTGTCAACACAGACATCAGTGATGCGATGACACTCCTTGAAAGCTCTCACCTGATGAAGGACTCAAGTTTTGATTGGTTAGTTAGATCACATGATGGAGGGATCCACCCACAAAGCAGGCTAACTTTGTGACACAAACAAAATACTAAAAAACTGCTGAATGAAATGAATGAAAATATGCTGAATTTCTAGGATGCTAATTGTAATATTGCTATTTGTTGCATTATCAATAGTTCAAGTATGATAATCAGAAAGAGAGGAATGGGAGAAGGAAATTGCGAGGGGAAGCTGCTGATGCATTGCAGATAAACTGCGTATCCTGCATGGGCAACCCCTCCCTTTCCCATCTGTACACACACCCCAAGCTTTCTCTATAACGTCATCACATCACATCCTCCAACCTGATGATATCCTGTGAGGGAGATGTGACTCAGCCTACAGACTAATGCCTTTGTCCACCTATGTAAGATTTGGCAACCCTAAAACACAGCCACAATCCAGTCTCTCAAATCTATCATTTACTGTAAAAGTAAAAAAGTTGTGAATATGAGAAAGCACAGATGAAAGATCATGTGAATTAATGCTGAAAATTCAGCTTTCCCATCACAAGAATAAATGACATTTTAATACATTTTAAAATATAAAATTGTTGTTTTAAATTGTAATACTATTTCACAATTTTTACTATATTTTGATCATATAAATGTAGCCTTAGTGGGCATAAGAAACTTATTAAAACATGTTTAAAATCTTTGAACGGTAGTGTAAATAAAATTAAAAAAAAATCTGAATTAAAAGTTAATTTGAAATTTGAAAAGTTAATTTTAACCCCTCCCTTTCCTATCCATACACATATGCTGTAAAAGCAAAGATGACAGTCGACTCATTGAGATTTTGAAAAGCAAGCAATCTATCATTTTTTTCCTCTTCACTGACGCCCAGGGTCCTGCATTACCCGTTAAATGCAGAGATAGTGAATTTGAGCCACTCATCCATTGGAGGCATGGGGTCAGGAAGTGCGTTCAATAACTGTGAGGAAAACTGCAACTAGTCATTCATGCTCCTGGGCGTGAGCTAAATGAACTCAGTTTCTCCTGTCATCATTTTAGCCCAATAAAAAGCCACCTCCTGGGAAGTTTGAGCAAGCATTCAGATCTAACAAATCTGTTTGGCTTTGTGACACCTAAGTGCAAGATAGAGTGAGTGAGAAAGTGAGAGGAAGAAAATTGAGCTTATGTTCTAGGATAGGGTGATAATAATGGTTGTCAGAGTCTTGCCACCTCTGCTTAGTTTAAAGGAACAGCTCACCTGAAAACCATGCAGGGGCATTTCCTCAGAGGAGGCAAGGGAGGCAGTGCCTCCTAAAGAATTGGATTAGAAAATAATCCATATAAAACAATGCAAATATTACAAAATGTGGCATTAAAAGTGTATAAATCACTAGTTTTTCTAAAGTAACACCAGCAGCGGGAGGACGTGTCTCTCTTGCCTCCTCTGAGCCCATTGAGTTTTAAAGGATTAGTTCAGGATTATTTAGTTGAAGCTCAAGAAAGCGCATCCATCCATCATAAACATACTCCACACAGCTCCGGGGAGTTAATAAAGGCCTTCTGAAGCAAAGCGATGCGTTTGTGTAAGAAAAATATCAATTTTTAACAGGTTATAAAGTAAAATATCTAGCTTCCACCAGACTGCCTTCCATATTCAACTTACAGAAAAAGCGTAACTGAAGTTGAATACTGGACGTACCGTAAGTGTTTTGAACTGCGAGAGGCGTTACACTTTCTTCATAAGTTGAATACAGAAGGCAGTCTGGTGGAAGCTAGATATTTTACTTTATAACCTGTTAAAAATTGATATTTTTCTTACACAAACGCATCGCTTTGCTTCAGAAGGCCTTTATTAACCCGCAAAGGAGTACTAGGGGGTCTGTGGAAATATTTAGAGAAAAAGAGTAAAAAATTAATAATTTAATGAATAAATAAAAATTAGATTTTAAAAAAAAGTAAATAAATGAAAAAACAAATAAATAAATACAGTACTATAACAGTACAGTATTATAATGAGTAGAAAATACGTCAGGTCAGAGGTCACTCGGCTTGTGTACGGCCGTTACCTGAAGCCAGTGATTATAGTTTATGAAGTTACAAATATGGATATTTTCTTTACAAAAATGCACAGCTTCACTTCAGAAGGCCTTTATTAACCCCCTGGAGCTGTATGGATTACTTTTATGATGGATGGATGCGCTTTTTTGGGCTTCAAGATCTAAGGTACCATTCACTCCTATTATAAAACTTGGAATAGTCAGGATATTTTTTAATATAACTCCAATTGTGTTTGGGTGAAAGAAGAAAGTCATATACACCTAGGATGGCTTGAGGGTGAGTAAATTATGGGATAATTTTCAGTTTGGGGTGAACTATCCCTTTAAGTATCCAATTCCAGAACTGGAATTGGTTTTCGATTCCCAAATCTAGTCTTTACTGTTACTTTTGTATCAGTTTAATGCATCCTTTAATGCTGAATAAAAGTATTAATTTTTATATTCAAATAAATCTAACTGGCCCCAAACTTTTGAACAGTAATGCATATATAGCATATATATAATATACTATTATCAGGCTCATATATTTACAGTATATCATGATTCTTATAACATCTACTGCAGTTTTATTCTTCCGGAGTATATGGAGATATGATGTTAAAGCGCTTTTTTTTTTTACTTCTCCAACTCTCAAGTGCATTGATTGCATGAGTACATACATATGTTATAAGAGTGTCTAACGAGGGTTGGATTTTGTCCATGACACGGATCGTTAAGGCTCTCTGCTCATATGATGGTGCTCTGCTTCCACATCGATATGCTGACTCCCAACATCTTTGTTCTGCTAACCACCTTGGGGGGGGGATGATGAGAATACAGCCATAAATCACAGCTAAAAAACAGACCAGCAGGGGCTCTCTCTCTAACTCTTACACACACATTCACTGCCAACAAGCATTAACCCATTCTCTAACCCTCTCCTCAGTCATGAATAAAACATGGCTAGCAGAAAAACACATTGAGAGGGCAAGGAATGGAAAATGTTTAGTTGAAGTTAGGTGGGACCTTGAATGAGTCATGAATTACGCAGATCAATGTATTTCCAAATGCTTTCAAATATAAAGCACTTCTCACATTGACTCCAGATTACTGCTGAGTCATCCCGTCTCATCAGAGGAGGGAACCGAGCAAAAGAATCCCTTCAGGGCTGATTTAACAACAGTATCCTCCAGAGTTTTAAATCAGCATCAAGTCTTCATGCACCGCTACTCTGCATTATTTTGTACCAAAGCTTATCTTGCAACCCACATTTTTTGCAACCCATTTGTATGCACTTTTTTTTTTTTTTTTTTTTTGCACCAAACATATTCACATGACAAGTTTTATTTGATTCATTACATTTACATTTCTGTTCTTGGCAGACGTTTTCTTATGAAAGTCACTTACATGAGCGTCCGCCTAATGCGCCGGATACCTCCCCCAAGAATACTTTATTAATAAATCACAGACTTCTCTCCCTGCGTACGTGCCTCATCACTGTCATACTGATTCTGAGTTCACTGCCCGTAATATCGTCATATTATAGCTGGATCTCCAATAATGCCTCACAGTAGGCTGGTACTGTAAGGGCGTGCTCTGCAGCATTACTGGTGGCCTGCATTGAATTTTAAACTGCACTGCTCTGCATGGCCACAAAAGCACCTTGAGCGACAGCCGCCCTGCTCCTCAGGGATGATTTGCACATTTAAAAGGCATGGTCTTCACTCAGGGCTGGACATGCAGAGTGAACAGTAGAGATATAAGGTCATTGAGTTCAGGAGCTCTTCTCCTGCTGCTCTGCATGATTGCGTGCAGGCTAAATCTGGCTTCAGTGCACAGACACAGTGAATCCAATGACAAAGCAAATAGAATAAGGCCTATAATTGATTGGAAATATCTAATTTTAGTCCTCTCCGAGGGACAAATTCATCGTCCTCTCATAGTTCAATAGTAATGGCTTGGAACATTACAGTGGATCATTTTGAATTTCTGGTGATACGATTAAACTCTGCTGAGCGTTGGGAAATATAGGGAATTAGCAGTTGCTAATGCTAGATGTCTGTATAAGGTCAGAGTGACTTTCAGCACTGCATAACTCCAACTGAAGCATTTTGTTTGAATTATCTGCAGCAACTGCAGTTCTGGATCAATCAATTACCATCTGTTTGCTTAACTGAAGCATCTTTAAAATGTATGCTCAAATAAATAATAGTAACTCTAAAATGTTGTTAAAAAACAGTGCATGTCCTTGGCATATTATGAGCCTGTTGAAAGCCCTTCTGCTCATTTTTCTCAGGTTTCATTGGAAAGAGAGAGATCAGATAAGCAGATGCATCATATGTCCATCTGGTTACTCTATAAATTTAAATCCTTGCCATGTGAAGCAAATAAGGTTACGAGAGGTTTCTATGCATGTGTTCTGATACACGTCCCAGTCCAATACATGACTTGCATACTTCGTCTATTCTGAAAAAGCAGGATTCTGGTTAACAGATAAGAAGTCATTCATCAACCAGCACAAAAAGCCAAAGTTAGAATAATGTTTTGCAGCAGAGTGGTGCTTCCTAACTTTATGATACAATAAAAGCATATGCCAACATTTAATCATATATATGCATGCAATTGTCCATTGTATGCCAATAACATGAATTTATTTAAAATAAATACAACATACTTTGTTCTCACTGTTGAGGTGTGTTGGAGAAAGTTACTTTTAAAAGTAATGCATTACAATATTGCGTTACTCCCTAAAAAAAGTAACTAATTGTGTTACTTAGTTACTTTTTATGAAAAGTAATGCGTTACATTACTTTTGCGTTACTTTTCATGGGCTGGGCTTGCTTGTTAATAACAACAAAAAAGTTCTATTTTTGGCAAATGTTAAGGCCCTTTTACACCAAAAGTGAAATGAATAAGCTTAGGCTGAAGGAAATGCATATTTACGAGGAATACTAGGAATACTAAATGTTTTCGTGCAAGTGAGATGAATAAATACATGTTCACATTTAGTCTAGAACTACAATAACCATCATGTTTACACAGTGCTCACAACAGCTCTCTGTGCTTTATTTCTCTTAACATGGGGACAGGAGAGCTATCAGTCAATAAATGTGAAAACAAAGTAACTTGTGTTACTTAATTGAAAAAGTAACTTAGATATTTTGTTGTAAATTGAAAAAGTAATGTGTTACTTTACTAGTTACTTGAAAAGTAATCTGATTACATAACTCAAGTTACTTGTAATGCGTTACCCCCAACACTTCTGTTGAGTAAATATTACTGTACAATTTTAAACTTAATCTTATAGACCACATTCTGCAAAGAAATTATGCTTAATCAAGCAATTGCTCTTTTAAATAGCATATTTACTTAATTATTGTATTTTTTTCTTGTTTGATTTTGTAGTTTTTTGAAGATCTAGCAAGTGTATCTTAACACAGCTTTTTTGTCTCGTTATAATCAATCTAAATAGGTATTGTTACATAGGTCATAAATAGATCATTTATTTTAAATAAGTAAAGAAATGAATTGAGATCAAAAATCCATGAGAACTATTGCCTTCGTTTGCCTCCACAGTGCAAGACACATTGAAAAACAAATGCCTGCAATGTTTCTCTTGTAAGAAATCAATAAACTCGTCAGAGAATAGGGTTATATTTTATTTTAAGGTGACGTTGTTACAGTGTATTTCGTAACACTTTACAATAAGGTTCATTAGTTAAACACTAGTTAATGCATTAATTAACATGAACTAACAATGAACAATACATTTGTTACTGTATTTATTAATCTTCGTTAACGTTAGTTAATGAAAATGCAGTTGTTCATTATTTGTTCATGTTAGTTCACAGTGCATTGACTAATGTTAACAACATTTTAATAATGTATAAGTAAATGTTGAAATTAACATTAAAAAAGATTAATAAATGCTGTATAAATTATTAGTTCATGTTATCTAATGTAGTTAACTAATGTTAACTAATGAGCCTTATTGTAAAGTGTTACCGTGTATTTACACAAATAAGTAATATGTATAAGGTTAGGGTTTGGTTTAGGGTTAGTTTCTTGAAATTATGCGTGTTAATATACTAAGTACATGCAACATGTGTACGCCTAACTACGTCACCTTAAAATAAAGTGCTACCGAAAATAGTGTCATTTCATAGTTAAGTTAGCACACTACAGCTAAACGCCCTTGAATGTGTCTGAGATACGGGCCGCTGTCCTTGGTGCTGACTGTAGACGCTCAGTCAGTGATTGGGCTGCGTGACCAGACTCTGTCCAAGTACCAATGATGTCACGTCGAGTGTAACTGTAGCCCTATTAACTCCTACAATAAATAAGACGTGATAGCATATCGTAACTCTATCCAAACCAGCATATCTATTATCATATTTTGTAAGATATTGTTCTTTTAAATGTTTCACAACCACACAAGGTGCGAATTATGGAGGTGTATTAACAGAAAATGATTGTTGGGAACGTGTTAAAGTTAAGCTATGTTTTATTTTTTACATAAAAACAGTATATATACATTTCAACTGAGTTTTTAAGCATTTGAATAACCGACAAATGTCTATAGCTATGACATGTCTATTTAGGCTAGCTAACAAAACATATAGCCTGTCACTTTATTATACACCTAGATTTAAACACCACAAATACATCACAAACATTTACTATCCTTTTTCTAACGTCTTTAAAAGTAATTTCCAAGAAAAATTCCAACAGAAAATATTTTTGAAAGTTACTTTTATAGGTCATTAGCCACCCAAGCACTCGTTATGTGTGACCAGGAAGTTGGAATACTGATAAAGATAAGTGTAGCCATCAGGACCCTCCCACATCGTCGGATCAATGGTCCAGTCAAAATAAGCCTGGGCTTTTTCGCAACAGCGCCTCAAGTATATAAAGGCAGGTAGAGCTGCTATCCAGCGCTGAGAGAGCCACACACGCTACACCTATACACTACTTTACCTCACACTTCTGTTCATCTGCACGTTCATACCGCGTCCGTCCGGATGAGTTATCCGATAGACACTATAGGAAGCCCCTACCGGAGGGTGATGGATACCAGGACGAGCTATTCGAGCCCCTCCAGCGGGTTTCGCTCCCAGACCTGGTCGAGGGCAAGCCCGAGTTCTTCTTCATACAAGAGGACCTTCAACGTCCCGGTGGCGCGAGCTTACGGCTCAACAGTTCTGAGCTCCACCGACAGCCTTGATTTCGCTCAGACCTCCATCCACAATGGAGACTACAAGCGCGCCAATGAGAAGGAACAACTCCAGGGACTCAACGACCGCTTCGCGGGCTACATCGACAAGGTGCACTTTCTGGAGCAGCAGAACAAGCAGATCGAGGCGGAGATCCAGGCACTGCGGCAGAAGCAGGTGTCGCAGTCTCAGCTGGGCGAACTTTACGACCAAGAGCTGCAGGAGTTGCGCTCCATGCTGGAGCAGATCCACCATGAGAAGGCGCAGATCCAAATGGACACCGACCACATTGAAGTAGACATCCAGCGCCTGAGGGACCGCTTCGACGAGGAAGCCCGCATCAGGGAAGAGACGGAAGCGATCGTCCGTGCCCTGAAGAAGGACATGGGTGACTCAGCACTCGTCAAAGCAGAGTTGGAGAAGAAAGTGCAGTCCCTGCAGGACGAGATCGCGTTTATCCGCAACAACCACCAAGAGGAGCTCAGCGATCTGTTAGCGCAGGTGCAGGCGTCGCAGATCACCGTGGAGAAGAGGGACTACCAGAAGGCGGATATCACCGAAGCGCTGCGCGAGATTCGCTCGCAGCTGGAGGGCCACTCAACGCAAAACCTCCAGCAGGTGGAAGACTGGTTCATGTGCCGCTACTCGAAACTCACGGAGGCCGCTGAGCAAAATAAAACCGCCATCAAATCCGCACGGGACGAGATCGCAGACTATCGCCGCCAGTTACAGTCCAAAACCATCGAGCTGGAGTCTGTCCGAGGAACCAAAGAGTCTCTGGAGAGGCAGCTGAACGACATAGAGGACCGACACAACAATGACATTTCCAGCCTTCAGGTACGTAATCATATGCTTTACACATTAAGCATTTCTAGTAAAACTTAGCATTTAAACAAAAAGGAAGTGTAATATGTAAGTCTGATCTTTCAAATGTGTATGTGTTGGTTTATAAGTGCTTTAAAGTGCACTGAATGTTGAAAAAAATAGTAACTATATCAAAAAAATTACCATATCTAATAGTTTTTTTATAATCTAAAATAATGTTCTTATGCCATTGAAAAAAATATTATTGGTAGACCACTAATCTGAAAGTTGTGGTGAACAATGGTTGCAGCCTTTGCTGCAGTTGTACTGTAGTCCCTCATAAATCACTTTGACTTTTAAAATGTGTTGCAGCTCTCCTCAATAATAAAACCAAGTCGCAGTTAAGTCTGCATGGCTGTTCAATGCTATTTATTCTGAGCTTATTATTGTAGAGTACGGAAAGCAGAGAAACAGACTGGACATTCACTGGAGGACTTGCGTATGATGCTTCATTACATCATAGGTGCAGTGGAATGGCGTTAGAAAGGGTTAAGGAGAGGCAGACACCCACAATGCAGTCTCTCCTCACTCTTTGCTGAGTCAGAGCAGAGGCAGGGTTCGCTCATTGGCTGTGTCCTGGAATCACCTCATGCACATAAACTGAATGCACCTATTGATTGTCCTTGAAGCCATACAATGATACTGTGAATTATAATTTAACTGGTGCTGTGGGAGCATTAGCATCATAGGCACAAAGAGTTCTTTGTAGCATATGAGGAATATGTATAAACAAATGAGAATATGACTTTCTGTTTTCAGCAACATATTTATTTTACTAAGCTGTCACAATATTTTGTCTGACTCTCTAGGAAACCATCCACCAGCTGGAAAATGAACTCAAGAGCACGAAATGGGAGATGGCAAGGCATCTTCGTGAATACCAGGACCTGCTGAATGTCAAAATGGCACTAGATATAGAGATTGCAGCGTACAGGTAAGATTTTGATCAATTTTGCATATGAATATGGTGTAAATACCTTTTATTTTTAGTTATGTTATCAATATAATTTGTTATTATTAATAATTATGATATTCATAAATATGTATTGTTATGAGAATATATTATATTCTATTATCCAAAGAAGCTGCATTTCTTTAACACACAATTATTTATATTTTAACAAATTTCGTAGCCATATAGATTTTTTTTTCAGAGAAATCTTTACATATAATTTTGATAATAGCCTCAATCACAATTGTATCTCCTTCTTTTACGCCTTTCGTTTTAATGTAGAAAACTTCTTGAAGGAGAGGAGAGCCACTTTAGCACTTTCCCATATCGCCAGACCGTCACCAAAGGCCCCAAGGTCAAAAGTGAGCCTCCTAAACTTAAAGTGCAACACAAGTTTGTGGAGGAGATCATCGAGGAGACGAGGGTGGAGGATGAGAAATCTGAGATGGATGAGGCTTTGGCTGAGATGGCAGAGGAAATGTCAGCTGCCAAAGTGGAAGATGAAGGAGAGGGAGAGGCTGAGGGTGAAGAAGGTGGTGATGAGGAAGGAGAGAAAGAAGAGGAAGGTAAAGGTGAGGAGGAAGAAAAGGGAGAGGAGGAAGTGGCCGCCTCAACCCAAGTCAAAGTAGCCTCCGGAGCCCCTGCTGAGGGTGAAGAGGAGGGAGAGAAAGAGGGAGGTGATGAAGAACAAGAAGAAGAAGCTGGAAAGGGTGATGAGGAAGAAGAGAAAGGAGAGGAGGGTGAAGAGGACAAGAAAGAGGACGATGCAGAGGATGAAGCAGAAGAAACGAAATCACCCAAAGCAAAGGCCTCTCCTGAGAGTGAGAAAGCAGAAGAGAAGCAGGCCAGCGGAGGAGAAGAAGAAGAGGGTGATGAGAAAGATGAGGCAGATGCAGGTAGCGACAAAGGATCAACAGATGAAAAAGAAGCCGAAGCAAAGGAGCAGCCTAAAAAAGCAGAAACAGAAACAGCAAAGGAAGACAAGAAGGGAAAAGAGGAGAAGGAAGAGCCCAAAACTGAAAAAGAAAAGGCATCTGTGACAGAAACCAAGACGGAGACACCTAAACCAGAATCTCCAAAGAGTGAGAGTCCAAAGAGCGAAAGCCCGAAGGAGACACCTAAGACAGAGGCTCCAAAAAAGGAAGCCCCCATAAGTGAGAGTCCTAAGAAAGAGGAACCTAAGGCAGAACCACCCAAGAAAGATGCCCCAAAGTCAGAACCAGCGAAAGCCGAAACTAAAGAAGATTCCTCAAAGCCAGCAGATGAGAAAAAGAGTGAACCAGAGAAAAAGCCTGAAGATAAAAAGAAAGAGGCAACCGTGAACGGAGACACGGGCAAGAAAGATGAGAAGAAAGACTCCGATAAGAAGGAGGTGATCTCCAACGGAGTGGATGAGAGCCCAACCAAAGATGAATCGAGCCAGAGGGTGGTCATCACCAAGACAGTGGAGACCATCACAACTGATGAAGGCGGAGTCACACAAGTTACAAAAACTGTTACCGTCACTGAGAAAGGAGATGAGGGGGGGGAAACCGTCTCCAAAACTGTGGAGAAGGCCGTGAAGGCCACCGAAGCAGATTAGACCCGAGTGTCCAGCTATAGCTGACCGAAGAGGAACTGGGGAGGAAGCATATCAAGCAATCAACACAAAACGAAACATAACGAAGAAATCATAAAGCTCAACAGATGTATTTAATTACATTAATCACACTAAAACAAAAACACGCATAGAGAGAAGCCATAAGATGCGGCAAGCTAAAAAATGCATGTTGAGTGACAGCTTTAAATGGGTTCTGCTGCGTTCGCGGTCCGGGACGCCGGGGACTCAATTTCACTGCAATACCTGGGGGAGGGGGGCGGTCACTTGAATGTGGCATCTGCATGCCAGCTCAGGGGGAGAGCGCTCCTCATTCTTTGAGATAGAAAAAAAACACCCTATGTATGACAGTAATATAAAATACTCGCAGAGCGGTGGGGAATGACATTTGCTTGAAGTTAGGGCAACAAGTGTTGTAGAGATACGTTCGTCTGACAAAGTAGCCTTATAAATATTATCGCGAGTACTCGAACTGAGCCAAAAATGTAAAAAAAAAAAAAAAAAAAGGATGAAGACGATGGTGAAAATAGCTCACGGTCATATACACTCAGTACACAGCAACTAAGAAACACTTAGCCTTAAACATGCTTTTTACCGTTGTCAGTTATGTTTACCTGATGAGTGCATTTGAAAATTAACCTGTCAATGTGCACATACATCCTTGTATGCATAGGATTGACTTGAATTCAACTACTTACCGTTAATGAGGTGCTACCGTTTGCAGTCCCATGTCTTTGTTCATCTGAATGAATTTCTCAGCAGCATTTGCTCAATAAACATCCTAATAAAATACACTACATATTTATCTTTGTCTTGTCTTTTTTCCTCATGTGGTATGCATTTGGTATTCATGCCTTTTTGTGCACATTACTTGTGGTTTACATATTCTTTGTACGAGATAAGAGAACAGTTCTGTCAACATTCACTGCAAGTCATTGCCTTTGGAAAAAAGGTCTTTAAGTTTTAAAAATGTCAGTAAGCAAATTCAAAATTGAAAAAGAACATAAAGATATTATAAATGTAAGAATTATCCTTAAAATCATCATAAAATAATTGATGAATATATATACAGTATATATATATATAAGCATAGATATGATATCAGTACACTTAGGAGAAGACAGACACACCACAAGCCACTTCCTCTATCTGACTTGACAGGTGATTAAAATGTTACTGACACTAATGCTAACTTTTCACTAAATGATGTTTTATTAATGTAGTTCGGGAGGAACAAGTCAAATAAGCTACCCAATTATCACGTCTTCTCAACCAGCTGTCAACAATCTGTAATCAACATATATACCCAATCAGCATGAGTACAGGCCTATATATAATCACAGTCAAACTCACCTAAGGATCCTAGACAGTTCAGGCCAATTACCGAGCTCAGAGCCCTCTCCCCGGACAGCACGCCAAATATGTTTACCAATTAATTTATCTGACTTATTCGTGAGTGTGAACTCGTGAAACAGGTAATGTATATCGTTTGTCTCTGTTGTTAAAATTCTAATGGCAAAACAAATCTGATTATTGAGATTCATCAGATTTTTAGTTCTAATCAATATCAGCAACTCAAAGATTTCCCTAAAATTATTTATCTATATGTACTTTTTATGTCATTTTTATTGAATCATCAGTGTAAGTATCTGCAACAGAGTGCAATTACATGAAAGCAATTGGCAATACTAGTAGCTGTGTGTGCAAGTCTTTATTGAGAAAAAATGTTCCATATTGCATTTAATGTTGCTGCATTGCAGACAGAGTGCACCATCAGAGATATATGATGCATATTACTCACAAATATAGGTGATTTCAATGCAACATTCATAATGGACTGCTTAAAGCTGCAGTCCGTAAGTTTTGCCTCTGTCGCCATCTCTGTTTGAAACCTGCAATTGCAGTTATTTGCAGAATTATCATCTTTATGAGGGTTGTGCATCAGCACGGCTCCTCAGCGTGGATGAATCTAATGTTTGCTGTCAGTCACCATATTGGTGTGGATACTGTACTTCAGAATCACAGATTCTACATCTTGGAAGTATGACCAAAATAAGATTTTTTACCGGAAATGTCATTTGAACAAGAAACAAATCTGGCACTTTTGTTCTGACACATCCTGACACATCCGAGCTTTATAATGGCAGTGATAGAGTTCAATGTGTATGAGCTAACGAAAGTGCTTCTATCCACATCCATCCATCATCAAACGTGGACTTCACACAGCTCCGGAGTGTTAATAAAGGCCTTCTGAAGCGAAGCGATGCGCTTGTGTAAAAAAATATCCATATTTAAACAAGTTATGAAGTTGAATATCGAGCTTCCGCCAGACCACCTTCCGTATTCAACGTACGCAGAAAGTGTAAACCTCTTGCAGTTCACAAAGCTTACGCTACGTCATGCGCCTTCCCTATTAAACTTACGGAAAAAGTGTAATTGACGCGACGCCAGTTTACACTTTCTTCATAACTTGTATACGGAAGGCGGTCTGGCGGAAGCTCGATATTCGACTTCATAACTTGTTTAAATATGGATATTTTTTCACACAAACTCATAGCTTCGCTTCAGAAGGCCTTTATTAACACTCCGGAGCTGTGTGGAGAACACATTCCCAGCCAGCACAGCTATGTGGGGCCCAGATGGGTGTCACCTGGGCTGTCTAACTGGGGCCCAGCCAGTTTTGTCCACAGTTTCCATGGAGGCCCCACATGGTTTAGACCAGATGAAATGAACACTGCTCAGTGTGCACACTACAGGCTGTTAAATGTAACACAGAAACATGCTGGAGTTAATGAGATAATTAGGTGATAACGAGCAGACTCACTGAAGGACAGAGGAACAACAAGAACTACAACTTCAGCCACAGCCTTCGATGAAATCAACTGAAGATAAAAGACATTAAATCTCTCAAGATCTGATTAAACATCTCCACAAACAGCATTACCAGCTTTACTTATTACTAACCAGAATGACTTTTTTTTTTTCGACATACATCTACAAAAGTTGTTATTGAGAATTACCAGAGGTTTAGATGTTGATGATTTGTTGAAAATAAGTTTGGTTTGATGTCACCATTATTGAGGTCAGTGCTTACTTCAGGTAGGCAGTTTGACTTGAATTTTTTAGCGTTAGTTTTTCTCTGGCTGCTCTAGCTGTTTGTTATGACAAGAAAAACAAGAGAAAATGTGTTTAACTGTTTTATAATAAGAATATAGTTGTCATCATGTAGTGGCTTTATTCACTGATCTAATGACTGAGCTTTATATGAAAACAAAATGTTATTAACTTTGAGCTGGATCTTTCCTAGAATAACAACAAAACCGCTGAATAAATCAGATCAAAATAATAAATCTGAAAAACACAATGTACACGAAACACTTTAAAACACCTGCAAGATATATTCACACACAGACATCAAGAATCAGCGTATGAATCTCAACAACAGTGACATGCTTCATGCCGCAATGCATTCTGGGTCCCTCATACAAAACTCATTCATGGCTCCCAGAATGCATTGTGGCATGAAGCATGTCACCATTGTTGAGAATCATACACTGATTCTTGATGTCTGTGTGTAAGTAAATCTTGCAGGAGGTTTGAATGTGTTTTTCAAATTTTCTGATTAAAACAGTTTTATTGTTGTAATTCTAGAAGAGATCCAGCACAAAGTCAATCACATTTTGCTCATAAAAAGCTCAATCATTAGATCAGTGAATTAAGCCACTAAATGATGATTATGTTCTTATCATCTAGCAGTTGACCACATTTTCTCTTGTTTTTCTTGCCGTAACGAGCAGCCAGAGAAACACTAACATTAAAACAGTCAAGAGTAAAACAGCCTAACTGAAGTAAGCACTGACCTCTATCATGGTGACATCAAACCAAACTAATTTTCAACAAATCATCAACATCTAAACCTCTGGTAATTCTCAATAACAACTTTTGTAGATGTATGTCAGAAATAAATTCAATCTGGTTAGGAATAAGTAAAGTTGGTAATGCTGTTTGTGGAAATGTTTAATCAGATCTTGAGAGATTTAATGTCTTTTATCTTCAGTTGATTTCATCGAAGGCTGTGGCTGAAGTCGTAGTTCTTGTTGTTCCTCTGTCCTTCGGTGAGTCTGCTCGTTATCACCTAATTATCTCATTAACTCCAGCATGTTTCTGTGTTACATTTAACAGCCTGTAGTGTGCACACTGAGCAGTGTTCATTTCATCTGGTCTAAACCATGTGGGGCCTCCATGGAAACTGTGGACAAAACTGGCTGGGCCCCAGTTAGACAGCCCAGGTGACACCCATCTGGGCCCCACATAGCTGTGCTGGCTGGGTTTATGATGGATGGATGTGGATAGAAGCACTTTCTTCAGCTCATACTCATTGAACCCTATCACTGCCATTATAAAGCTCGGATGCGTCAGGATATTTATTAATATTTCTCCGATTGTCTTCGTCGGAAACAAGAAAGTCCTAGGATAGCTTGAGGGTGAGTAAGGGTTGGGCTAATTTTCATTTCAAAGTGAACTAATCTTTTAAGGCATTAGTAATATAAAATGGGACAAAATGTTATGAAATATAGTATATAATTCTAAATAAAAATTGACAATACTGCTTTAATTGAAGTCCTTTTGTCTGTTCTGTCTATTCAAAAACTTTTTCAGAATTATTTATAAAAACAGCTCAGGTTTTTTTTTTTTTTTTTACTAAATTTTCAAGTAGCAACAATTAACATTCAATCCATCAACATAACAGCTCAGGTTTTAGTTCCCCGATACTGCTAAAGGACTCATTAAAATTTGCACCTCAAGTTTTGTGAACTATTTGTGCAATACAAGTTATGAAATAAGGACATGACCATATGATAATTTTAAATGATTCACTAGTACTTTTTGTTATCATTTTCAGTACTGCAGTAGTTTTTGTACTGTATCTAATGTACTGTTAATAAGTAAAATTCTAAATTTAAAGGAAAAATGCTAAATTTAACAGATATTAATAACTGTGTGACTTGATACAAAGATTGAACCTTCAGAACAGAACCCACGTTCCCATCTGATACGTTTCTGTGTACTCTTATTTTATTGTCTGTTTTATCACCTGATGTATGTGCATGTTTATATACATAAATGTTTTCTGTAAAACCCTGTTTTGACTTTTTAGAGGTACTTTTGAAACCTTTTACAAGGTGTATATGAAGACTTTAATTGAAGAACACAGGGTAAATAATGCTTTTAATAAATGTCACTCAATTTTGAAATTTTCCCACATTAGGCATTCTGCATCTAATTTAAATTAAAGCCATTCATTGAAGTAAACAGAAATTAAGAGATCTTAATAAATGTCTGATTGATATTTTCTGTTTATGAAGTTTTCCCACATTAGGCATTCTGCATCAACTTTTATTCAATTAAATATACAACCTTTTTTGCATAACATTTCCAGATTCATACCTTTTATATTTGAAAGTTTCAAATTTGGTTTAATTATCTAAAGGCATTCAGTAAATTAAACTTCTGCATAAGGAAACTATTAAAAATGATTACACCCACCAACAATGTCAATGAAAAAAATCAGCGAAACCTTTTGATCATCAAGAAGCAAGTTTTTATTGAGCTGGCAGCAAAGATTCACTTATTACAGTCTATTGCAAGACTTCATTCAAAAATATAATTTACTTCACAAGCATACATTCACTCAGGTATGTAGATCATCTCAGTAACATCAGACAATCATCGTCTGTTTTAAAAGCTGATAAAGTTGACTGTAGTTTCAAACACTGTATTGCAATTTGCTCTGAGCACCACTGATCAAGGCATATTGATAGTAACAGATTGAAGGGAGACTAGAGAAGCAGATCAGGCTACTAGTATTTGTGCTGTTATAGATACGACTTATTACTTCTTCCCCTTGGGTTTCTCAGTCTCCTCTTTTCCCTTTTCTTGCTTCACACTTTCCTTTTTCTCACTCTTGCCTTTCTCACCTTCATCTTTTACCGTAGGCTTTTCTGACTCTACTTTTTCCTTTCCTTTTGGTTTCTCTGGCTCTTCCTTGCCTTTATCCTTTGACTCAGGTTCAGGTGCAGGTTCAGTTTTCTCTTTGGGTTTCTCTTTGGCTGGTTCAGGTTCTACTTCCTCTTTGGCTTTTTCAGCCTTAGGCTCAACTTTTTCCTTCTCGGTTTCCTTCTCTACCTTGTCTTTTTCTGTCTTAGTGTCTTCCTTATCTGTCTCAGTGTCCTCTGTGGCCTTATCAGCACTTGTGTCAGCTTTTTCCTCGCTTTTCTCTGTCTCAGTATCCTCCTCTGCAGCCACTTCCTCCTCCTCAGCTTTCTCTTCCTCTTTCTGCTCACCCTCTTCCCCGTCTCCCTCTTTTTCATCTCCTTCCTCATCTTCCCCTTTAACATCTTCCTCTTCTTTAGTCTCCTCCTCGTCTCCTTTTTCTTCTTCTTCTTCTTTTTCTTCTGCTCCAGCTTTCTCTTCCTGTTCAACACCTGTTTAAAACAGTAATTTAGTTACGCATTTAGTTGGAATAATAAAATAATTTTATTCATAATCTTGCATTTGAATCTTACCTTCCGCTTCCTCCTTTGTTTCTTCTTCCTCTTCCTCCTTC